>NC_079226.1:29863481-29901314 GCF_029633865.1 Lampris incognitus
GGAAGAAAATCAAAGAAAGTTGAATCAGTTCATCTGGATACAACTTTTATTGACAGAAACATTTCATCACTCATCTAAGTGACCTCTTCAGTCTGCAGTCAGTTTAGACTGATGAGATCATTTAGATGAGTGATGAAATATTTCTGTCAAAAAATGTGTCCAGATGAACTGATTCAACTTTCTTTGAATCCCCTGAAATAATTATTTGATTGGTTAGATAAAGGTTGTAGTTCTGTCATTTTGGAGCTGGAGGTATTCATTAGTCAGATATGGTACTCCACCGGGTTCTGTTACAGTGGTACAGTTACAATGGCTTACTATTAGGGCAGTGATACTCAACCATGTGCCATGGAGAGCCATGTGTATGTGGGTATTCATAAAAGCCTCATACTACACCAGCTGATTTTACTGATTAGTTCTCCTCTGTCGAGTTGAAGGTGTGTATTTATTGAAATCAGACGTCAGGACACACAAAGCCAGAATGTAATGACGGTATGTGAACTTTTATTACAAAGAAGTCCAACGATGAGCAATGTTATCAGTTGTTGAGGAATATTTGTCCTCACTCAGTTTAGGTGTTGTTCAGGAAAGATTTCTACATGTATGGAGTTCAGGAAACAGGTGGAGCCGGCCAGTTGGAATATACTTAACAATGACTTGAAGATGGAGGTGTGTGAGTAATACACTGAAGAAAAAAAACAAAGGGAAAATTTACTAATAATGATAATCATTACATTCATATAGCGCTTTTCTATACACCCAAAGTGCTTCACATTGAAGGGGAAACTCACCTCAACCACCACCAATGTGTAGCACCCACCTGGGTGATGCACGGCAGAGCCATTTTGTGCCAGAACGCTTACCACACATCAGCTTGTGGTGGAGAGGGAGGAATCATTGGGCCAATTCCATGGGGGGGGGGGGGGGGGGATTAGGTGGCCAGATGGGGAGAGCCAGGTTGGGAAATTTGCCAGGACACCGGGGATCCCCCTACTCTTTGTGTTAAGTGCCATGGGATCCTTAATGACCACAGTGAGTCAGGACCTCGGTTTAACGTCTCATCTGAAGGACGGCATTTCCTACAGCACAGTGTCCCCGTCACTGCTCTGGGGCATTGGGATTTGATATTTGTTGTTTTTATCAGGACCAGAGGGAAGACTGCCCCCTACTGGCCCACCAACACCACTTGCGACAGCAACTCAGTTTTCCTGAGAGGTCTCCCAAGTATTAGCCAAGCCCATACCTGCTTAGCTTCCGTCATTTGACAAAGCCAGGGTACATGTTGATATGGCTGCTGGCAAAGGAATGAGGAACGTGGCTCCTAAGTAATGAGGCTAATCTTAAACCGAAGCAAAGAGATAAGCTAGCGTGATTACGCTTTCTAATTTCCAGGACACATAAGTAAACTGTGCAGAAGAAAGGTACTGAACGCTACAGAGTGAAAAGCACAGCTATGTACAGTTATATACAAATTGCTTTCACACATTTTTGTTGGATTAAAGGACGGTTTTTGAGCAAAATGTTTAAGGTTTTGCGTGTTTTGGCATTGTGTACTATTTTACACATTGCCATTTTACTGTTTCTTTAACAGGTTTTTGAGCCCTCCCACAAGTTGGGATCAGCAGGAGGTTCAACACAGACAGGCAAAAGAAGGCCCGGTGGACAAAGTGGAGGCACAAAGGGCACCAGGGATAATCACTCGGCTCCCAGAACCTCTCCCCCCAGCACCCGCCACAGCACCTGCCAAGCCGTCCCTCAGCCCAAGTAAGTCTCAAATGATATAAAATGACATCCTGCTGTCTGCTTTTCAATTTCTGATTGTCTGTGGCTATATATTGTATCAACACTCATGCATTCACCTTCTAACCTGACTTTCTCGTGAACTAAACCTTGTTGACCCTATCTGCAGTCTCTGCACAAGTTGTCTTGTACAACCAACTACCACTCCCTGACTCTGCTCTCCCCTCTCTGAAAGGTTCAAATTCTAATTCTACTGGAGAGGTCAGCGTGTATGTGGACCTGGCCTATGTTCCCTCCGGAATCTCCTCTCCAACCATCGATGTGGACTTCTTCAGATGTGTTCGCTCTTCCTGTTACATCATCAGTGGGGACAGCCCGGAGAGGGAGGAGCTTATGAGACGTACGCTGGATGCGCTGTTTGATGGCAAAACATCCTGGCCTGACACTATGCAGGTAAACCCGCATAAAGAATACATTTAAAAACAAGTACGATTAGGATTACAGTACGATTAGAAATACTAAAGCGAATTCGGGGGGCAACTACAGGAACTGCCGCAACCGGGATGCGAACCTGTATCTCCTGCACCGCAAGAGACATCGCTAACCACTCGACTGAAAGATCCGACGGTGTACTTATGCACGTTGCAATACTTTAGCCTGATGCTTTCTGCTGGAGTAATTCACAATATGTGCGAGAGCAGAATGCTTTTAAATCTCAAGCTTGTCAACATTACAAACGGTCAAAGTAAGGAGGGCAGGGCCAGGGGCGCCCCAGTGGCTCATCTGGTAGATCTGAGTTTTTGAATTTGATTTCTTTGATTTGGTGGGGGGCCTGTAGGCTATAAGTCATGCTAGAGCATACAGGTTACCTCACTTCTTCTTTTTTTTGTCTTGTCTATCTTTTAAACTTTAGTTGAATGTCTTGTATCTTGCGTTTTCTTTTTTTCTAATGATTATGTATATATTTGTGTAAATATGTAAAATAAAGAGGTGTGTTATGCATGTATTTTTGTAATAATGGGGGGAGAGCACGTACCACTTATAAGGCTGAGTCCTTACCGCAGCGGCCTGGGTTCGAATCCTTTGCTGCATGTCATCCCCCTCTCTCCCCCCTGCCTTTCCTCTCTTTCTACTATCGCAACCAAATAAAGGCAGAAAAAAAAAGGAGGGCAAGTGCCAAAGTCACAGGACCCAAATGCCCATTAATAATACTATGCTAAGCTCAATGGTTACATTTATTGTTTTTTAACCAATCTCCGGTGCCCTTAATGCTAGTCCCCTGTGGCAAGGCTGTTGCCACCGGAGGGTACGGATGGGACGAAGACACGGGTTATGGCGGGACACAGGCTTTATTTAATGCAGTGGTACTCACTAATTTTCTTAGGAGAGCCACTTATGAATAAGACCATTCCTCAAAGAGCCACAGAGCTTGCAAAACATTTCGCAAATACAAAGCTACACACATAGGCTATACGTGTACCCATGATCCCACGCTGTTACGTAGCCTACGTTCTTTGACGTATGTTCAGTATGCTGCCATCTGCTGGATAATTCATTTCAATGTGCTAAAACAGGACACAAACGGAACCTATAGAAGTAAGTTATAGCTATGTTCTTATTGTTATCAGTGGATCTATATGAGACGCAAAACAAAGCCTCATATAGCATGAGGCTCGCAAGCCACGTAAAGAATAACACTGAAATGTAAACGTCTCTGCATGCTGTATGGGCCGGTACACTGTGGTGTTGGAGCCCCTGCTGCCTCGCTGTCCGTTCTTCAGAGCGGCGTCTGCCTTGCTCTTGCTTGCTCTCTCGCTCTCGCTCGCTCTCTCTCTCTCTCTCTCTCTCTCTCTCTCTCTCTCTCTCTCTCTCTCTCTCTCTCTCTCTCTCTCTCTCTCTCTCTCTCTCTCTCTCTCTCTCTCTCTCTCTCTCTCTCTCTCGTCTTTGTGTCTTCCTGTGATCATGTCCATGTCAATGTCAGGATCCAGCATCACTGTGTTAAATGAAGCACAGTTTGTTAATTTGGCAGACCTGAGGCTGATCACTAATCGGCCTCCCTACTGGGTCTGCTCTCCCATGAGCCATGCTCCCTCTCTCCACTTCTAGCCAATGCTAAATCACACCCCACTACCACACCCCCCCTTTTAACAACTCATGGATTTTAAATGTGTACATTTACACGGGGATCGGAGGTTCGAATCCCTGTGTTACCTCCGGCTTGGTCGGGCATCTCTACAGACACAATTGGCTGTGTCTACAGGTGGGAAGCCAGATGTGGGTATGTGTCTGGGGACAGCCAGGCATGCTGTCCCACTCCCATCCTCCGTACCTGTCACAGAAAAGCCACACAGCAGGAGCAAGCCACACAGCAGGAGCAAGCCACACAGCAGGAGCAAGCCACATAGCAGGAGCAAGCAGAAGCAAGCCACACAGCGGCCCGCATCCACGATGACAAGCTGCCAACCAGGTGCCCCAGAAAGCACCTGGCAGCACTCACCGCAGTCCTGCTGGAACGCAGCAGGAAGGACAGCACTGAGGACAGAGCGATCCACCTGGGCAGCAGGCCCTTCCAGCCACCCCCTGGCCGACAACCTGCTCATCTAGGTTGCATGTCAATGACATGATATGCACTTAAAATGCTCATAATATGTGTTGGATTATTGATTGTTACAGTCTTTGAGCATCTTCATGAGACAAGATGAGATTTACTTTATTAATCCTCGTGGGGAAATTCATCCTCTGCATTTAGCCCATCGCAACACACACTGTCGCTAGGGTCAGTCGCTTCAAGGTGGTTAGGTCCTAAATTGATGAGACATGTGGGCAAGCTCCCTACTTTACTAACACAAGGAAAAGTTACTTTAAATTCCACGTCTTAATTGATATAGGTTCTTCCTCTCCCATCCTGTTCTTGTTCCCTTCCTCGATCCATTCATCCATCTCCCCTTTCCCCTGCCCCTGCTCATTCTAGCCATCCTTTCCTCTAAAAACTTTGTGACTTTTCAGTGAACTTTTGAAAAGAAGAAAACATTTCAATTCCAAATGAGGTGTCTTGCTGCTAGCTGAACTGAAGCAGCTACACATTCCATCTCGCTGTGTACAGGAAAAAAAATATTCAAGAAAACAATCTCTTGTCCTTTCCTCCCTGTGACACACAAGTAGAGACACGCATTGCTGCGCGCTTGAGTGACATCTCGGAGTGGATGTCGACACACCACCTGAAGCTCAATCTGGACAAGACAGAGCTGATGTTCCTCCTGGGGAAAGGTTCCCCGCACCGAGACCTGGCCATCACCACTGACAACACCGTGGTGACGCCAACTCGGACTGTGAGGAATCTGGGTGTGACCCAGGACGAACAACTGTCGTTTGCTGAAAACATTGCATCGGTTGCTCACTCCTGCAGATTTCTCCTATAACATCAGGAGGATTTGGCCATTCCTCACCGACGAGATGACACAGGTGCTCATCCAGGCTCTGGTCATCTCCCGGCTGGACTACGGCAACTCCCTCCTTGCTGGCGCCCCGGCGTCGGCCATCAGACCTCTGGAACTTGTTCAGAAAGCTGCAGCTCGTCTGGTGTTCAACCGCCCTAAGTTCTCCCACACAACTCCCCTTCTCATGTCCCCACACTGGCTCCCAGTAGCTGCTCGCATCCAGTTTAAGACCCTGGTGCTAGCCTACAGGGCAGTGAAAGGAACAGCTCCTTCCCATCTCCAGGCCATGGTCAAGTCCTACACCCCTGCCCGACCACTTCGCTCTGCTGCCTCACGATGCCTGATTACCCCGTTGCTGAGAGGCCCCTGCTGCTGATTGACCTGTTCACAGCTTTTTTCTGAGTCGCTGCCCATCTTTCAGCGCAGGTTGAAAACTCACCTCTTCAAGTACTACAACCCTGTTACTTGCTCTTAGCACTTATTGTATTCACTCTTTTAAAAAAAAAACTCCTTCTTGCACTTTTACTTTAGCACTGGTTTTGCTCTTAGATGCTTGTTTAGATGCACTTATGACCTCTGATGACTAGTAGTTCTCCTGATTTCCTACGTTGAATGCACTTATTGTAAGTCGCTTTGGATAAAAGTGTCGGCTAAATGACTGTAATGTAATGTAATGTAATTAGGAAAGAAAAGGGGTTGAACAGAATTACAAAAAATTACTGATCGGTTCTGATACATGAGAAACCTGTTTCCATCCCTCCTTATTCCATAATCTCTTTATCTACACCTCAACCGTTTTACCTCAAGTGAGTATTAAAAATCGCTGGTGACATTGAGGAGTTTTGTTGAAATTTTGGCACCATCAGCCGAGTTTTTTTTTTTGCATCTTCAGAATTCTCACAAAACAAGTTGGCTTGATGGAAACGCAGCTTCTGCCTCTCTCTCTCTCTCACTCTCCCTCTCTCTCTCCCTCTCTCAAGGTGACAGTGATCCCCACCTTTGAGTCGCTGTCCATGCAGGAGTGGTACCAGCAGACCCTGGACAGACAGAGGGAGCTGAGCATCACTGTCCTGGGCTCCAACAGCACTGTGGCCATGCAGGATGAGACCTTTCCTGCCTGCAAAATAGAGTTCTAAAGCAGGGCTAATGGGACACAGGTGAATTTACGGCTAAAAGAGAGAAAGTAGAGAGGCGTATGTGGATATATATGAGAGAGAGCGAATATAAGGAAAAATAAGCAAGGAAGTAAGGAAAAATAAGTGACGTGAAAGGTAGAGAGAGAAACATAACATGAATATTACATGGAGGACAGGTCTAGAGTTTCTGAATGGCAACTGTATGTTGAAAGAACACTGTCAGTGTGAGCCAGTTTTTCAAGAAGAACACACATTCCAGTGAGGATAATAGCATAGATTATATAACCAATGACCCTGCACTAAGCAGGAGAGGTGGACACAGTGATTACAAGTTAGGCATGAGGTAAGGCTCATCTGTAGACACAAATCAAAGCTCACAATTCACTCTAAAAAGCAAGTATGCATGGATGTAAAAAAAAATTTTTTTTAAAAAGGCACCGTGTTTAGGTTTTTCACCGAGCACAGCGTACTGCAGAACTATAACAGCAGAGATCTGGCCCGGGTAAACAGCAAATGTCATGATTTTCCCGTTCTGAGTTTTCTACTGCCATTCTACCCATAAGGAGTTCAAAGACCCTTCAGCAAACTAAACCAGAAGCATCCCAAATAAGCGGTGAGAAGGTTATTGAAGTATCTGTAACAGCATTTCTCACTTTTGTTCACGAAAATTGTGGCTAGCAGTGATTGGTCATGTGACACCTGCTCAAGAGAGAATCCTATGCATAGTGCCTTTGACGATGTCACGTTCATTCGCCTATGTATGATCAAATGTTTGACGAAAGCACTGTAAGCAGGTGTGAGATGATATGTGAAACATGCTGCACCAGCATTTCGGCGTAATGTTCCTGAATGCTTTCACTGTTGGTCATGAGGAATTTGTTAAAATGAACCTCTGCAAAATACTGAGCAGGCACAATGACCGTTGTTGTGTGTTGAGTGAATACCGCCAACAGAGTATTGAATCAGAATGTGCAATGTTAAATCTTTCAACAGGGTTGAAAATAAATCGATGTGATACATGTAATGGGATTACAGTAATCTTTTAAAAATGTGTAATTACAATCCATTACAGTTACTTGAAAACAACAACAGTAAGCAGTGATTGGAAAACAAATGCTTTTGTAAGAAATCAGAGAACACTTGCTTTAAGTACTTATGTTTGAAGAGAGAAATTATATGTTAATTGTGTGTGTTAAAACACAAATATGATTTTACAGAAGATGAAATAATGGTTTATCATAGTCATTAATATCAGTAATGACTAACTGAAATGGTGGACTGTAAATAAGAATAAATTGTCCACTTGTTTAAATTGTCCATTCATTTTGTGTACCATCGCGGTATATATTTGAGATAGGGTGTTATACATAAAATCCTGTGATGGATCAGTTTATACCCTGATTTGGAGTAATTCATGAGACCATGTCACCAATCACAATTCTAATACATTAATTAGTTTTCTGTAATGGATTACATTTTTAAAATAACCTTTCCTACCCAGTCTGTTGTATTTATGCACATTTTTATTGCACTTGAGAAGCACTGTCTCCCGCTGTTCCTCGCTGTGTTTCAGTGAAACAAATGGATGTAACGTGAAGTCGAATGTATGTTGATTTCTGCTTTAAGTATGTGACCATCAATGTTGCCTTTTTACCTTTGTTGTGACCCTTAAATTTGTAGGGAGCATGTTTCCCCATCACCAAAGTTGAGGTTGATAGATATTGGTACACAGCTCCCCAATTTTTAATTTTTCTGAATCAGTAGTTTATAACTATGTGTCACCAAGAGCCAAATGCATGCAGGTTAATTTTAACCAAATGCCTCACTGCAACTATTTGATGGAATCAGCCAGTGTTATGTTTGGTTGAAATTAAAACCTGCAAGAATACACTTTTCTAATGGCTAATAGTTAGAGACCATTGATCTATTTGCTGCTTCAGAATCACACAGCAATGAGGGTTTTGATCCAAAAATGTATTGCTCCAATTGTGAAAAAATAAAAAAGATAACAGAATTTCTATATCTAATAGGTCATAGAGGACCCTGTTGGTTTTCATTCTGTATCAGTCATTCAAATCAACCAGATCAGTCAAAATTGCTGCCCAAAGTCACATTCAGTATCATCCTTATGGCAAAGATCAATCAATCAATCAAGCAATCAATCAATCAAGTTTCATTTTATGTAGCACTTTTTTACCACCACCCATGAAATAAGGATAAGGATAGGGCCCTCTATTTTGAGTCATAGGGGGCCTGGGTCTGCATCTGGAAAGACATGTGGACACTACCACACTGTGGAAAGCAGTTTATAAGTTCAATTTGCATCATCGGCATCATGCCAGGAGGGTAAGGACCCATAGGCGGCAGCGTATGGGGTGAACTCCAGGTAGGGCAGCCAGGTGAGGGGGCGTCCTGGAACAGCAGAGTGAGGGGCAGATGGGGAGGTGGAATAGGGAAGCCAGGCTGAGGGGTCAGGGGAGGAGTCCTGGAGGAGGGATGGGAATGGTTTGGGGCATGGAATACACTGCAGAGTTTACAACAACAATGCCCTTAGTATAGTCTCTACTTGTGATTGGTGTTCCAGGCATTTCATCATCACAGATTTCCGTGTCCTCTCCTGATGACTGATGCTCCATATCAATTTTGTCGGTGGGAGTGTGGTTTCCAAAATGACCATCTTTGAGTTCGCTGGTATCCATCTTCTTTCCCATGGACAGGAGAGCTGATTCTGTTGACTGGGGAGGCAGTTTTACTGACTCTTCATCATCTGAGTCTGGCAGTGGGGTTGGACTTACATCCTCTAAATCTGTACTAGATGGGGGAGAGTTTTGCTGCCTACAGTGAAATCCATATGTATAAGGAGCGATTAGAGATAGCTGAGAAGATGAGGATGAAATAGGACTTCCTTCCATTTGCACCTCAGTGTCCGAGTCATGTTCAGCCAAGAAGGGCAGAAGCTTTGTCCTTTTCTCCTTGAGGAGCATCTCCATCCAAGCTATTTCACTCTGAATCAAGTGTAGGGGTGCCAGGTGAAGGGCAGAGCTCATATGTTTGAGGAGGTGGAGGAGTGGTTGGGTGGGGCCCAGGTTCTGGTGGGAGTTCAAGGATTGGTGGGGTCTTTGGTCTCTCTTTGAAAAGAAATCAGTTGCAGCTGGTAGAGGTGGTTGTGGGGGTCTTAGATACTCTCCTTCCCGCCGGATGGGATGATGGAAGGGGAGCAAATGTTATGGGAATAGGGGCCTGGTAGGAGAAGGCTGACTTAAAGTTGGCTGGAGCAAGGAGAGGTGGTGTATAGGAAAAACACAACGTAGAGGGTGGGGGTTCAGGTTTGGTCAGAACTTGAACTTCTATAGGTGGTATTCCGGTACTGTGGCCTCCTCTCTGGCCTACGGTTGTGGGCATCCTGAAACTTGCCTTCATGTCTTCGTGACTTAAAGCCTCCAGATCCTTCAGCCCGACTGGACAGGTATGCAGGCATAGAATGCCTGCTGGAGGAGTTGGAATCTTGAGAAAACGGTGTAACTGTCTGGCATGGGTTGTGAGGGGTGCCCTGGGACTGGGGTGTGTCTTGCCTTAGACTGGAGTATGCTGTGTCCATAGACAGGGGAGTGATGGAGCTACTGGGGAGCACTGTTCCTCCCACAGCAGACACACTGCTGTCAGACAGCCTTCGGATTGGCTCACATGCCAACAGAGCATCCGCAAGGCTACGAGGGGAAACTTCTCTGGCCTCTCCCCCACCAAGAGGGAGTGTTCAGGGTGTATAGCTGCAATTGGAAGTACCTTAGGCGAGTCTCACCTTTAGGGTCAAGCTCCACGTGGATTATGTTGCCCATGACAGACGTGTTGTGAAGAGTCTGGATAGCAACTCTGGCAGCCTTTACGGTCTCAAAAACAACCTCAGCAATCCCCAGATGTCTTTTGTTCTTTGGGTTGTACAAAATTTCAACTTCTTCAATGTGCCCAAATTTTTTTTAGCACATGTATGTCAAAAAACGCTCTCTAATATTATCATTCAGCATTGCAGATGTCACCTCCTTTGGGGGAAATATGGCCAATGTACCATTCATCAATCTTAAATTTTGGGACCGGTAGATCGGTGTCCTTGTATTTCGTCCAGAGACGACTGATTCTCGGGTCTCGCACGATATCGCCTGGCAGAATTCATGGGTTGGGCATGCTAAAAGTGTGTTCATCGCAGCGATACAATTTGTGTGATCCCTTCTTCAGTGCCGGGTCAATAATCAACTTGTAATTTCTCCAATCGTGACTTCGCTTCTCCCCTGAACCGCAAATGGGATGGCTATCCATGCCGTTCGATAAATCTGAAACGATAGAGCTACCTACCATGCGGAAAACATGCTACCGTTGAACTCTGCTCTTTACTGTGGTCTTTCAATCTATTTCTTTCTACCACCTTGGACATGATGTGGTCAAATGTTTTGCTATTTAAGAAAAAACAACATTGTTTTCGGCTCGCTAGAGCGAGAACATGGTTTTGCTTGAAGCCTGGTTCCTCGCAAATGAGCAAACACATATTGTGTACCTCTACTATGTAGCCACTGTCGTTTAGAATAAAGGCAGAATTTACAAAATTCTCTTGTTTTGTCCCTATAGGCCCATATATTTCTTAAGATGGGAGCAAAGGAACTAGCTGTGTACTATTGGGCAATGGTAACTTGGAGCCCTCCCAGAAGCCACATCAATTCCCACTACAGGCTTATGTGTCATGCATGTAAAATGTTGCTGTTGTTTCATTCATGATATTCATGAGCACCAAAAGGACTGGTAACTTTTAGAGAGAGAGAGAGAGAGAGAGAGAGAGAGAGAGAGAGAGAGAGAGAGAGAGAGAGAGAGAGAGAGAGAGAGAGAGAGAGAGAGAGAGAGAGAGAGAGAGAGAGAGAGAGAGAGAGAGAGAGAGAGAGAGAGAGAGAGAGAGAGAGAGAGAGAGAGAGAGAGAGAGAGATGTTACCTAGAAAACAGAACATTACCTGTTCAGTTTGCATATGAATCAGTGTCTATGTATGCAATCATTTTGAAATATATGGGCTGTGGGTCCTGTAGAATAAATAATGTGCACCACGAAGACTTTTGTTGTCGAATACTTTTGTTGTGTGTGTGTGTGTGTGTGTGTGTGTTTGTGTGTGTTTGTGTGTGTGTGTGTGTGTGCCACAAGGTCAGAAAAGACCTGGAGCAAGTGTGTGGGCTAAATTGGATCACCTTTATTCAGTCTGACCATGAATTAGTTAAATAATCTGACCAAAGTGGAGTTTCTGTTTCACTTTGCAGATACAGTTGTTCAAGGGGTCACACCCCCCAAGGTTTCTTTGTCTCACACCTTCATTTCTGTTTCCTTTTGGATCCGACACGATCACCATCAATACGTGTTACTGCAATACTGAAGGTAATTTTTATTCTTTTTTTTTGGAGCCGATTGAAGATTAAAATAAAAAAGTGTACGATGTAACAAACCAATCGAAAATAATCAAATTAATGGGCGTCCAGGCTATCTTCTAGTTTTACTCCGATTTCCTTAATTCTAAACTTGAAAACTGGAAGAAAGCTTTACTTTCTTCAAAGCTATCTTAGATGTGTCTTTTTATATCTTCCGCCATGATTTAAAACGTAGGTGTTCATACTTGTAAGTTAAACATCTTTTAAGTTATTATTCGTGTAAAACCCCAGGTACAGAGGTAGGTCTCTCAGTCTGAACCTTATCTGTAGCTGTGCCGGTGTGCAAAAATCTGCGACCGTCAAAAATTGTGAGGCCACACCTAAACTTAACCAGGAGGTTGGAGGAGTTGAAGTTCAAACTCTCTGGAACTGATCTCCATTTTGTACAGTTTAAACACGAGCAGAGTTTTCGACGGTCGCACATGTTGGCACTACACCAGTCTGGGTACTGCGTCATAAAACGCCTCCAAGGTCGCTTCATCGTCAGCTTTGTTAGAATTTACCCCAACGTCTAAGAAAAGAAAATAATGCTGATAACCAGTTTGATTTATCTCTCTGATATGGTTTTAACTCACAGGAAGCTTTAATGTCTTTATAACAGATCTGGCTAACTTGGCACACGTGTTTCTCGAAAAAAAAGAAAGAAAAGAAGATGCCCCCGAGACAGACGTGTTAACAGAGACAATGTAGAAATTGCAGGAAAGTAGAAACGTATATTTTTTGTCATTACCTACACGAATGCGTGTCTCGTTTTATTTAGTTATTTATATTGTAACGTGCATGGATAAGTAGACACGTTGGTCCTTGACTAACGGGTCGGACCCTTTAGTCGACCTGTTAAAGTTGTCGCTTGCGGTGTGGGAAACACGGGTTCGCGTCCCGGCTGTGGCGACGATCTCCCGGACTGCCCCCCAAATTCGCTACATTGGTGTCAGAAGTGGTATGGTGAGACCCTGTGTTACTACCTCCGGCTTGGTCGGGCGTCCCTACAGACACAATTGGCTGTGTCTGCGGATGGGAAGCCGGATGTGGGTATGTGTCCTGGTCGCTGCCAGTGACGTGCGGTGAGGTTCGTGGCTGGTGAGGCACTGACTTTTTCAGAGTCAGATTTACTGACTCGTCTACTTCTACAGCAACAAATGGGGCTGCATTAATCTCCTTTTTGATATCATTTCTTATCACATCACCGATTGCTTCAATTAAATCGTTTTGAATTCTGTTTGACAAGCCAGAAAACACAGTGGATGTCTCCAAATGTCTAGCTAACTTTTAATCTTTCTCAGCAAAAGCATGTAATAGTTCTACATAGTTGCCACGATTAGAAGAGCTTATACTCTCATCGTTACCACGAAATGCCAATTCCTGTTTGGCTAGGAAGCAGGTTGCATTAATGAGGTCTTTTAAAATCTCTCGGGTTTCCTTTACCTTAGCATTGTGGATGGAAATATTTAGTCTCCGTTGTTCATCCAAAGCCAAATCTATTCTTGAAGATCCAAAAGTTTTCAAAGCAATTTGGCTTTGAATATGAGTAGTTGATCTTTCATGTTTGCTGAGGCTTCTTTGTAGAGTTTTCAAGTCACAAAATCCTGTGTTAGGCCAGACATTATCGCATGTTGAGAACAAAAGACAGGGAGAGCAGAAAAGGCAGTTTCCTGTAGCACAGCCACACAGCCAGTCTTTTCGGGTGTACCACCACTCCGTTTGAAAAGAGCAAGTTATCTTCTGTCCCGTTGTTTGAAGCAAACCTTTTAGCTGCTCCGGCAGCATTGGTCCTCCATCATCTATCACTTCGCTTTTTGATTTAAAGTCCAGTTTTGAGAAACTTTTGAGCTTAGCTACAGAATCTACTATTTTTGCAGGCAGAATTTTTTTTTCAAAATAAACGAACTGCTGTAGTGGACTTGACTCTGCGTTAAAGAAGAGCAACAGCAGAAGAAGAAAGCATCCTGTAAACCCGTGGGCTCACGCATACGCCCCCTTCAGTGAGGCAGAGGTACTGGCTGCCTCATCTCATGCTTTTTCAGTGCGGTTTTATGTAAGATCAGCAAGGCTAAATATGTTATACACATACATGAAATACATTAACCATTTTAAAGAAAGCGAGGACATATAATAAAAGTGTCTAAAAACATTACATTGGTGACAAACTGTGAGAAAGCAAAAGGCACGCGCTCAACCCAGTTTGTGAGGGATTGCGCAATCCGAGGCGAGGCTCCACTCCTCGCTGCCTCAACTCGCGTATCTCCCCTCTAATTGAACAGGGAATATGCAAATTCAGCGATTTTGATAATAAAAATGATTGAAATTATTGGAATTGTACATAAATTACATTTATAGCACAGATCAGTAGACAAATATTAATATTTACTTTATCTTATCATCATTTGTTTTTTTCTTTTCATGATGAAATTAATGGGTACGTCCCTGGTCGCTGCAGTACACTTCCTCTGGTCGTTCGGGGCGCTTGTCCGGGGGGGGGGATAACGTAACCCCCCCCACACACACACACACACACACGCTTTGCCCCCCTGGCGAAAGTCCTCACTGTCAGGTGAAAAGAAGCGGCTGGTAACTCCACATGTATCGGAGGAGGCATGTGGTAGCCTGCAGCCCTCCCCGGGTCGGCGGAGGAGGTGGAGCAGCGACCGGGATGGCTCGGAAGAGTGGGGTAATTGGCCAAGTGCAAATTGGGGAGAAAACAAAGTAATAAAGTAGCCTTCTTTCTTTTCATTTGCTTGTTTTTTATTCGTGTTTCGCTTTTTGTTTTTTTATGTGTCAGTAACTTACATTATTAAACATTGTTACTGAATATTTGTGGGGCTCCCTGCTGGGATGTATGTTCTGCCGGTTGGGATCACCTATAATTAACCCCATCTGTGTCTATTGATTGAACTGTGGCAGAATACATGCTGGAGAAGGCCATCTTGCCCCAAACGTCTGTGGCAATATTAAAAGTTGAAATCGGAGTGCTGTCCGAATCTTTTCTTCACAAATATTTCTCTACATTCAAATTCGCAGAGGTTCCTTGCTCACATGAATTATATCAACGAATGTGTCCTTTCAGTCACATTACAGAGACAAAATCAAACTTATTACCACCAAGTGGCTTTCATAATGTATTTAAATGTGACCGTTTAGTCGTGGGAAATGGGAGGTAATGTGAATAACTAATCGGCTGTGTTTTTCTGTAAAATGATCCTTTAGGTGTTGGTGTTGACCTTTGCCCCAGGTCTCTCTAGGTATACTGCTCTGTCATCATGAGTGTGGTCACTTCCAGCCTGTCTACGGACCAAGAGGAGAAGCTGCTCTCTCTGTTTGGTCATGTCAGACTCCATCTGCTCTATAAAGCCAGCATCCATGGCTACAAGGCTAGGGGTTTCCATGACCGCTGCAATTATCAGGGGCCCACTGTGATTGCAGCTTACAACAAAGCTGGGTTCGTGTTTGGAGCCTATACATCAAAAGACTACAGTGCAATCGATTGTGATGTCACCGATGATAAGGCTTTTCTCTACAGCATCACTGAGAGGGGGCGGGGGGCGCTGAGGATAGCAAGTGTTGATGGGGAGCACGGATTCAAAGATGGAGAAACCGGTCCAGATTTTGGTGCTTTGTATTTCTTGGATGATGACAAACCCAAGGTTCTGTCCAGCCCGGGGATCGGCTTCATGTTTAACCCCTCACAGATGCACGGAGATGACTTGGACCTGACTGAGTTTGAAGTATATCGAGTGGAAGGTTACTGAGATTTTGTGCACTTGCTATTCTATCACTGGTGTCACTGTGTGCACACCGTTAATCTTCCAATACCTGGTCCATGAATATGTAGTAATTTGGAAGCTCATAGAATTTACTGTGTTATAAAATAGATTTGAACTACATGTATCTCTACATTGACTTAGCCAGAGGTGTAGCCAAAACAATTCCAGATCATTGTGATTATGGATATGAGGAATATTTAAACTACACATGATGTAATCTTTGAATGAAAGATGCCATTTATTTTCATTTGTTTCTTTCCAACAGAGTTGGGAGGTCTCCTGGCCAAACCCTGGAGGAATGTAAAATGGACTGCTGAGTATGTGGACTGCCACATCACACACATCCATGCAGAGCTTTGAAAAAATAAGAAAAAAACGTTTTACATACAAGTTTTTGGGGAAAAAGATATTCCTGAATTTGACCATTCTGAAATTATAGAAGACCCAGTATGCTAAAGTCAAAATTTGTCACCCAAGAAATTTGTGGCATCCGCGGTCCTTTTTGGAAAGTTTCATTTGCTTTAATTGTGTGCTATCCAAACTTCATGTAAGATTGTCACTTTTTTTTCTTAACAGATGGCAAATGTCTGTCATTGAGAATATTCATCAAACTAACATTACGCACATTTCCTGTGTTGATAAAATCTCTCTACAGGAGAAAACAGCAGTTGATGCAAACTATCCAGAACTATAAGCCTGACATCCATTCAGTGTCTCAAGCCAAGGTGCTGCTGGTTGGGTATGTTGGCTTTGGCAAGTCCAGCTTCTTTAACTCCATCAACTCCATATTCCGTGGCAACATGACATGCCAGGCCATCTGTGGTGTTGCAGAAAAGAGTGTGACCAACCAGGTACTGTAAAGCTTTTTTTTTCTTTTTTTTAAAATCCTTTTTGCAATGTGTATGATGAGGTTCGGGCACTCTGATGGAAGGATACATTAGGAACAGCAATTTGGGTTTACCCAAAATGTATTATAAGAGCAGCCCTCCTTTCATCCAATTCCCCTTTTTCAGAGGCTGGAAGAAAAGAGATGGTTAAAACCAGCTCACATTGATAAACATACATGTCACCCAGAGTGTCAGCATGCCCCTGGGCTTCTTTTTTCCACCTGCTTAAATACATACATACATACGTACATACGTACATACATACATACGTACGTACATACATACATACATACATACATACATACATACATACATACATACATACATACATACATACATACATACATACATACATACATACATACATATTAGGTAAAATCAGCTATGGCCAGTTCAATCGGCAGGCAGGCCAGGCCTCAGGGAATTGTCCTGAATCTCCCAATAGTCAAGCCGGGCCTGGGCGGAAGTACCTCACATAGGAAGATGAATACTAATTCCTTCTTTTTACCACTTGCATTACCACTTAAAACAAATATAATTCAAATTAACACCAGTTTTTTTCTCTCTTTTTCTCCATTTTCTAACGCCACAGAATGCTCCATAACAGTGTCGTTTCATATCTCTCCTGTAGTTCCGCACCTTTAATATCAAGGTGGGGAAAGGTGGTAAAACTCTTCCCCTGATTTTGTGCGACACTATGGGGCTGGAGCAAACTGCTGATGCTGGCTTGGATATGGAGGACATAGTCAACATCTACAAGGGTCACATACAAGATCGATATCAGGTTTGAATAGAAAAGATTATTATTCTTACTTCTTATTTCTTCTTCTTACTATTATTATTACTATTATTATTACAATTATTATATTGTTGTCATTACCCAAGAATTTGAGCTGAACTAATTCTGTTAATCGAAAGGGAATTCTGTTAACCAGGGCTGCGGGGCTGAACCTAACATGCCGACACAAACAGAATCAAAGAAAGAGGTTACGTAAAAAGCAAAGGTTTTTATTGACAGGCGAGGTGGGGGAAGGTAAGGGAAATTGGCCATGCCAGCAGAGACTGCACAACAACCTGGCTGATGGCGAAAAGGGCAGGAGAAAGGGGTAGCCGGGACGAAGCCAGGCAAACCAAAGATGAGCGAGGAGTGAGACCAACACCAAACAGGGAGTCAGGAAGGCAAGAGTGGAATTCATGGAGACAGACTGGTTACCAGAGACGGGATGGCGGGTAAACAAGGAATAGGCAGTTGCTCAATATAAAAGTCTGCAAGTGTAGGCTGACTTAGCAGGCACTATGATCTGGCAAGACTGGGTTGATAAGGAATTGATTTGATTATGGTTGATGGGATGCAGTTGATATACCTCTGCTCTGCTTGTATCACGCACGCCTGCCTCCAGTCCTGAACACACACACACACACACACAAACAGGGAGATAAACTAGGGCAGGGGGAGTGAATACAGATGAGGGAGACAATAAGGGAGAGTGGGATGAAGCTGGTGAAACTGGGAGGGTGCAGGGTTAGATGTTACAGTTCCCCCCTCTCTACGGGTACCACCTGGTGCCCACCCGGGCTTGTCTGGGTGGAGGTCGTGGAAGGCCCAGGTGAGAGGGAGGTCCAGGATGTGATGGTGAGGGACCCAGCATTGCTGTTCAGGACTGTACCCCTCCCAGTCCATGAGATGTGCGGTGCACATTCAGGATCCACTGGATAGTGTAGACTGTGCTGCCGCCCACCATGCATGAAGGTGGAAGAGCTGCTGCTGGGGCGAAAAGAGGCTGTAGTAGTTGGGCTTCAGGTGAGAGACATTGAAAGTGGGGTGCACACAGAGGGAGGCTGGGAGTTTAAGGCTCACCGTCACTGGGTTGATAACCCTGTTTACCTCAAAGGGGCCCATGAAGTGGGGGGCGGCTTCTTTGATTCCACCTTTAGTGGCAGGTCCCTGGTGTAGAGCCACATCTTTTGGCCTGGGATGTGTATTGGAGCTGGACTGCGATGGCGGTTCGCCTGGGACTGGGTGGAGACGTGGAGCAGGCCTACACTGATGGCACTGCGACTTTACTGGGAACGGGGGGGTGGGGGTTGGTAGCCCAGAGCACACTCAAAGGGGGACATCCCTGAAGAGGTGCTGAAGTGGGAGTTGTGGGCATACTCAAGCCAGGTAAGGTGCCGACTCCAGGAGGATGTGTTACTTGTGACCATGCAGTGCACAGTGGCTTCCAGCTCCTGGTCTGGGGGTGGTAACTGGAGGACGGACTGAATGCAGCAACCAGGGCTGAGCAGAATGACCTCCAAACCTGGGATATAAACTGGGACTCTATGTCAGAAACAGTGTCTCCTGGGATCCCATGCAGGCAGAAGACATGGGTGGCAAGGAGGTCAGCGGTTTTCCTGGAGGTTGGGGGAGTTTGGGCAGGGGAATGAAATGGGCAGATTTGGAAAACCAGTCTACTATGGTGAGGATGACTGTATGGCCCTGGGACGGGGGGAGGCCGGTAACAATGTCCAGGGCTATGTGTGACCATGGACGGCTCGGTCCAGGTAGCGGACGGAGGGGGGTCTGATGGAGGATTTACTTTTGGCACAGACACAGACCAACCAGTCTGTGATAAAGTTCCATGTGCCCTTCTCCATGGTGGCCCACCAGAAAAGCTGACAGAGGAAGGAGAGGGTCCGGTTTGCTCCCAAATGGCAGGTCAGCTTGCTGGAGTGGCCCCACTGGAGGACTTCAGAGTGAACAGTGTCTGGGACAAACAGGGTGTTGATGGGTCTATTGTCTGGGTCTGGCTGGGTCTCATGGGCTTGGCAGACATGGGACTCTGGTTCCCACATCACCGCAGCCATGATGCACAAGGGTGGGGGGGGGGGGTTCAGACTCGTGGCTGGTGTCATCTGTGGTGAACTGCCAGGTGAGAGCATCGAGCTTGACATTTCTTGACCCGGGACGGTGGGTTAGAGTAAAGTTAAACCAGCCAGTGAATAAGGCTGACCTGTCTTGCCTGGAGTTAAGGCGTTTGGTTGTCTGAATACCAGACAGGTTTTGGTGATCTGTCCAGACCATGAAGGGGTACTCCATGCCCTTTAGCTAGTAGCACTACTACTCCAGTGATGCTACCAGCAGTTCACAGTTGTCAACATCATAGTTCTTTTCCGTGAAGGACAGCTTGTGGGAAAAGAAGGCACATGGGTGAAATTTTTGATCAGAAGGAGAGCACTGAGATAAAACTACATCTAGCCTGGTGTTGGAGGCGTCGACCTCCACCACAAATTGCAATTTCAGGTCCGGCTGAGTGAGCACTGGGGTGGTGGTGACAGTGTGCTTCAATTCCTGTAACACCAACTCTACCTCTAGAGTCCAGTGAAATGGTGTGGTGGTGGAGGTGAGGGTCATGAGAAGGGCTGCAAGGCCAATATGTTAGCAAAACCCAAGAACTGTTGCAGTTGCTTGTGGGTTGCTGGAGATGACGTTCCTTCGGGGAGAGGTGGGCTCAGCCCAGCTGCATGGGTTCAAGATCAGGGAGAGTCTGGGGAGCAGAGGCAATCGGTGGAGAGGAAAGAAGTAAGGAGGTAGAGGATGGTATGAAGGTGGAACGCTTACCCGTCTTCTCCCACCGACACTCCTGAAGGCGGTTGTCAATCCGGATTTCTAATGCAATTCATTCATCCAGCCTGCTGGGCTCCTCCCAGGACACCAGATGTAACAGAATTCACTGCAAATCAGAGCTCATAATGTTGAGACAGAAATGAGAAGAATAAGATATTCACAAGCGCAGTGGGTCAGTGTATCTGTCTGTAATTCTGTAATGCTATAGCACATTCTGTGCAAAAATTTAAATGGATATATTTTGCTGATTAATTCATGCAAAGTCACTTGTCTCATTTTGCATTTGTCTCACAGTTTAACCCTGCATCACCTCTCCAGCTGGATGCTCCTGGCTATAAGAAGCATGTGACTCTGAAGGACGTAATTCACTGTGTGGTGTATGTGGTTGACACCTGCAGTGTCTCTCTCTTTACTGAAAAAGTACTGGAGAGGTTTGCCACCATTCGTAAAAAGACCAACCAGTTGGGTGAGTAAATGGAGGACAATGTTTAAAGACATAACGAAATGGATTATATTTCCTAGTTTGGACATAATTTTAAGTTCATTCGATTCAATTCAATCTGTTTTGCTCTGCTCTGCTTTGTTTTGTTCTGTCTCAATATGTTCTGCCTATTTTTAAATGTGCTAGGCATTCCCCAGCTTGTCCTGATGACCAAAGTGGATAAGGCCTGTCCTCTCGTAGCAAAGGATTTAAGGAATGTCTATCTCAGTGATTACATCCACAAGAAGGTAATCGGAGCAGACAGTAGCTGCATTTTCTTGGCCAGTTTCAAAGTCGTGATAAGAAAGGTCGAACTGAAATTCCAAATGAAGGAAACATCTTAAATATCACACTGTTTATGCTTCTGACATAGGGCAAAAGAAATAGGTTTTCATTCCTCCAATGACGAGTTATGTTATTTATTTTCTTGATTTTTTTTCCTCTCTTGAATATTTACGATAGCATCCTCTTAAGCACCCCATGCAAAGGGAGATTAATTTTTCAATTAAAATCAGCTGATGTAAACACACATTTTTCATGGCTTAATAATTCTAATGCTGAAATCCATGATTTCCTTGAGTTCGCCCCCCCCCCCCCCGGCAATTAGAACTACAAATGAGTTGTAGCGGCCGTTGTCACTTGTGAGCCGTCAGCTTGGCAGTAAACAGTTACAAAATGGCATCCTCAGACCAGACCAGACCGATGATGATAATGATTCTGATCATGGTGATATAGAATAGGGACTCCCACCATGATCCCTGACATAGTATCTTTAATCTGCTCTTGCTGCTGTTCAGGCCCTGGAGTTGAGTGCATCTCTGGGCATCCCTTTGTCCTGCGTGCTGCCCGTGAAGAACTATAGCCACGAGCTGGAGCTGGATCTGAATACTGACCTGCTGCTCCTCACTGCTGTGGATCAGATGCTCAACTACACAGACAGCTTTTTTGAGAACCAAATCATTGATGAAAAAGAGGGTTTGGTACGTATTATTGATCCTTACAACCTTTCCCAACCAACATTCTCCAATAATAACACTAGATCTATTGTATGACAGGAAACGTTCATTACCCAAACCCTCAAAGCAAGTGGCCAATTTGATTAAAAAAAAAAGTATTTAGATAGGTAGGGGAAATCCTAGGGAGAATGTGGGGTGTCAGTAGCAGCATGTGATAACAGGAGGTGAGACCGTTCATTCACTGGTTTTATGTCTGTTCTTTTTATTGAATCAGGTCTAACAAAGTACAAAACACACACACACACACACACACACACACACACACACACACACACACACACACACACACACACACACACACACACACACACACACACACACACACTTGTCACTGCTGTATTTATCCATTTATCCATCCATCACCCATGTGGTGTTTCTGTTGTGATATGGGGACTCGCCTTGTGACTGGTTAAATTGTCTGTTTCCAACAAATCATGTATCCATTACTGACTTTTTTCATTTCAATCACTTTATGACATGCTTGTGTGCGATAGCCATCCATAAAATAAATGTTATAACCATCGCAATTCGATCTTCGTACTTCTTGACACTCCCATCGATTTAGCTAAAAAGTGATGTTAACATAGCAGCGCGAACTCTTTTGATAATGTTTTGTCTTTGTACTGAACACTGTGTTTGAATAAAGCATTTATTAAAAACATGATATTTGTATCCTTTTGAGTTTTCTTCTGCAATTATATTCGTTAGGGTTTGTGTATGACTCTTTAAAACTGAGTATATTCCTGACCAAGAGAAGATGTCGTGGCTAGTAGTATGTGGTTTTAAGTATCCAACTGTCAAATCAAGGTAGGGATTTAATTGTTTGATTTGTTTTATTTAGGGGTTCGTGTGTGGTGCCAGTTGATAGAGAGGGACACAAGTTTCATTTGTGTCTTGAAAGAACAGTGTGACAGTATGTATTTTAGTTAGTTGTTTATCTTGATAGGCGGCATGGTGGCACAGTGGTTAGCGCAATCACCTCACAGCAAGAAGGTCCTGGGTTTGAGCCCCGAAGTAGTCCAACCATGGTGGGTCATCCCGGGTCATCCTCTGTGTGGAGTTTGCATGTTCTCCCCATGTCTGCGTGGGTTTCCTCCAGGGGCTCCGGTTTCCTCCCGTAGTCCAAAGACAGGTAGGTCAGGTGAATCGGCCATACTAAGTTGTCCCTAGGTGTGAATGTGAATGTGTGTGTCGGCCCTGTGATGGCCTAGCAGTCTGTCCAGGGTGTCTCCCCACCTGCCGCCCAATGACTGCTGGGATAGGCTCCAACATCCCCGTGACCCTGAGAGCAGGACAAGCGATTTGATGGATGGATGGATGATATTTGTTATCATTTTTTTAATTTCACCTCCTTCACTAACCACTACTAAATGGTGTTATGTCCAACTTGTGAATTTCTGTTTCACAACACTGATACTGTAATGAAATGTAAAATAATGTCACGTCATCCTATGTAATGTAATATAATGTTACAATGTCATGTCATTCCATGTAATGTAATATCTTCTCCATGGATTGTCACCTTGTCGTGGTGGAGAAGCTTGCATGGTTCTGAGATTCTCAGAGCAATGCTGCCTGGAGCTATGCTCCTGGTAGGGTCACCCATGGCGGTAAGGTCAAGAGGGATGTCCCTGACAAAGAGAAATCCAACCAAGACCTCAACAGTTGAACAGGCGGAGGATGATTACTGACTTTAGAGATGCATCACAACATCTGGGAAGGCAGATGAAGGCTGCAGCAGAAATGGGTCCCCAGTCATCTTGGACTCCATGCTACTGGATGCTGACCCAGATCTGTTAGGGACTGTGTGGTGGCTGTCTGTGCACCAGTCTCTCCACGTTAAACAAAGTCATGCACAGGCATCTTCCATAAAGGAAATCCACCCTAACATCCTGGATTAAGCCCTATGGTGATCAGCAAGTGGCGATGGGGGCAGGACTGTTAGATCTGGAAGCCCGTAGTCATGAGCTGGCACATCAGATGGTGGGTGCTAGATTCAGTCGCTGGGCTCTTGGAACAAGGTTGGAAGAGTTCTTTGGTAGCTGCACCCACGACTAAGCAGCCCTCTTTAGGATCCACTCTGCTCACCCCACCTGGGGAGGAGGCTAAAAAGAATTCCTTAAAAATAGCCTGCTTCAAACCTCCTGACTGGATTACTGTGTCCAGAGGGATCGACACATGTGGACAGAAATATTAACTTTGGAGCCCGGAATGTGCGCACACTGGTAGGTAGTCCAACTAGTGACAGACCGGAGAGGAGAACTGCGATCATCGCTAGAGAACTGAAAAGATGCCGGATTGATATAGCTGCCCTTTCTGAAACCTGACAGGCAATCGAAGGATGACTGAAGGAGGAGAAGGGTGGCTACACTTTCTTCTGGAAAGGAAAAGCTGCTGATGATCTCAGGATCCATGGCGTTGGATTTGCCATCAGGAACCAGATCATCAGCCACCTATCTGGACTTCCTGTGGGAATCAGTGAGTGCCTCATGACCATCCATCTGGTGCTTGCCAACAACCAGATGGCAACAGTTGTGAGTGCCTATGCGCCCACTTAAGACTCTGAAGAGGAAGTAAAAGATACCCTCTACATCTGCTTAGATGAGACACTGTCAATAATCCCCAAGTAGGATAAGATTATCTCCTAGGAGACTTCAACGCCAGGGTCGGCCAGGATCAACAGTTCTGGAAGGGGACTATAGGAAAGGAAAGCGATCGGGAACATCAACTCCAATGGAGTTCTGCTTCTTAGCAAATGTGCTCAGTACGACGTCACCATCACTAACACTGTTTCACCAAAAAAACAAATTTAAGGCATCTTGGAGACACCCCTGCTCCAAACAATGGCATCTCCCTGACCATGTCATTGTACGAACCAGGGCTCGCCATTATGTGAACATCATGAGGGCCATGATCAATGCAGATGACTGCTGGACAGATCATCGCCTATTCTGCTCATTGATGTCCATCAAACTCAAGAGGAAGAGGAGGGTTCAAAAGAAGCAGATCTGACCAAGACTGAACCTTGAAAGCCTGAATGAAACTGCCACCCAGCAGCAACTTCAGGCATCTCTTTAGGAAACCCTCCAGCAGGAATATCCCAATCACATTGAGAAGCACTGGAGCCTGCTCAAATCCAACATCCTCAACACCTGCAAAATCCCTCTTGGGTACAAGTCCAGAAAACACCAGGACTGGTTTGACGAGAATAACACTGAGATAGAACAGCTCATCAACCAAGAAAAGGAAAGACTTTTGTGCATGGCAAAATTATGTAACCTGCATGGCTAAAAGAGTGGCTCACTCCAGAGCCAAGGTGGATGTCCAGAGATAGGTGAAGGAGCTTAAGAACTCTTGGTGGACAGAAAAGGCTCTGGAAATCCAATGACTGGCAGACTCGGGTGACACCAGAGGCTTTTTCAGCGATACAAAGGGCATCTATGGTCCAAGCAACCCTGGCTTAAACCCTCTGCACTCAAAGGATGGGCAGGAGCTGCTGAAGGATGCGTCCATTAATGGCTGATGAAAGGAGCACTTCCAGGAACTCCTCAACCACAACAGCACAGCTGAACCAGACATTGCCAGCCACATTCTCCAGAGTCCGATCAGAGAAGACATTGGGGAACTTCCCACCATGACAGGAGCATTAAGAACAACAAGGCTACCGGTCCAGATGGGATCCCAGCTGAGATCTTAAAGGAAGGTGGACCAGAGTTCTTGTACCACATCCACACCCTCCTCCTGAAGGTCTGGGAAAAAGAAGAACTTCCCTCAGAGCTCAGGGATGCTCTAATAGTGGCCATATTCAACAAAGGGGACAAGGCGGAATGTGGAAACTACAGGGGCATCTCACTCCTGTCAACAACAGGCAAAGTCCTTGCTCCCGTCCTCACAAACCGACTGCGACCACTGGCTGAGGAAGTATTCTCAGAATCTTGTGACTTCCACCCATCCAGAGGTACAGCAGACATGATATTTACAGCACGTCAACTCCAGGAAAAATGCTGTGAACAAAGGTAGCCTTTGTACATGGCTTTCATAGACCCGACAAAG
The DNA here is from genome assembly GCF_029633865.1 of Lampris incognitus. Classification (NCBI taxonomy): domain Eukaryota; kingdom Metazoa; phylum Chordata; class Actinopteri; order Lampriformes; family Lampridae; genus Lampris; species Lampris incognitus. The sequence continues at coordinate 29,889,054 of NC_079226.1, forward strand.
GCCTTTGACTTGGTAGATTGCCAGGCTCAGTGGAGCATACTTTCTAGATATGGCTGCCCTGACAAATACATCAGAATATGGAGGCTTCTACATGACAGTATGTCAGTCACAGATTTGCTAGTGCTCAGCAACAGCACCTCTGAGACAGAGCCCTTCACTGTGGAAACAGGGGCCAAACAGGGATGCATTGGCTGAGGGAGCCTGAGCTGCTGCGTCCGGTAGGCTCAAGAACCACGGCATCTGCCTGGAGCTGCGCCTAAAGAGAAAACACAAAGGGCAGTCTGACAGGACATGGACGCGGGGCAAGCTAAGCTAACTGCTAGCCCATGCAGACCAGCAGTTCCAACAGTCATCCTGGCTGGCGTTCGTTCTCTTGGACAGTGATTTTTTTTTAAAATTTGGATATATGTGTTAGTTTCGATATGTGTGTTCTTGTAGTTTTTGGATATGTGTTTTTGTCTTTGTGTTGCACTGCTGTGGGCTGGGGAAACGATTTCATTTCATTTCATGTATGAAAGTACATGAAATTACATGACAAATAAAGTGTTCCTGATTGCTGATTCCTGATCATTGCACCCATCCTGTTTGCCATCTTTATTGCTGCCATACTCCACCTCATTGGCAAAGAGTTGCCACGGGGGTTCCCAATCCAATACAGAACTGATGGCAGGCTCTTCAACCTTAATAGGTTCAAGGCCAAGAGCAAAGTCTGCAACAACACCATCATGGCGCTTCAGTATGCAGATGACAACACCATTAATTTGCAGCACACTCCACAGAAGACCTCCAGGACCTTCTAAATGCCTTTGCCAAGGCACACAGAGCCCTGAGTCTAGCATAAAACATCAAGAAGGCCCATGTCCTATATCAACTTCCACCCGACCATCCATCTACCCAGCCCACCATAAAAGTGGGCAACAAAATTATTGAACACGTAGATCCCTTCCCCTACCTCGGTAGCCTTCTCTCCTCAAAAGCAGGCACCTGAGAACCCTGGAACAATGCCACAAAAGTCCTTATGAAAGATCCCGAGGATCAGCTGAAAGGACAGATGCACCAACGTCAGCATTCTGAAAGAAGCCAATATGACTAGCACCACCACCACCACAATAATGCAGCACCAACTCTGATGGACAGGCTATGTCATCCACATATCCAATACATGTCTCCCCAAACAGTTCCTGTACTCCCAACTGAAGGATGGTCAGTGAGCTCCCAGTGGGCAAAAGAAATGTTTCAAGAACAGTATCAAAACCATTCATTCATTCATCATCCAAACCACTTATCCTTGTTCAGGCTCACGCAGATGCTGGAGCCTATCCCAGCAGTCACTGGGCGGCAGGCAGGAAGACACCCTGGGCAGGCTGCCAGACCATCACAGGGCTCACACACACACAGACACACACACACACCTAGCGACAATTTAGAAAGGCCGATTCACCTGAACTACATGTCTTTGGATTGTGGGAGGAAACCCACACAGACACGGAGAAAACATGCACACTCCACACAGAGGACACATGTAACATACATGTGCATGTACATGTACATGTACCATGTAACAGAATCCACAAAATTGGACTTGACCTGATATGAATATAATTCCAACCCTGCCTGGTTTCCATCCTTCTCCATGTTGTTCTTTACTTTTTGTGGCCTTGACAACATCTATGTTGTTTGGTGGCCACATATATTCTTCTTCATTGATCCAATTCGAAGGCACCACTTTCACTTCATTTGTTTTGTTTTATCAAAAATAACAATGTGATACATTTGTCTCTTGATGATAAAAACACTCAAATTTAGTTTAACATATTTGTAAGAACTCACAACTTGAGAACAATATCAGAAGACTTATCATTTACCAAATAGTACCAAGACCAGTCTGAAGAAATTCAACATCACATCGAGCAACTGGGAACACCTTGCACTAGATAGGCCCTCTTGGAAGAAATCTGTGCAAGAAGGAGCTGCACATCATGAAAGGCAGCTCCACTGTGCCATAGAGAAAAAGCAACAGCACCAAAAGGAGACAGAAAAATGCTCAACCACCACCACCACCACCACTTTCCCCTGTCCACACTGCACCAAAGTATGTGACTCACAGCTTAGCCTCTACAGCCATCTGGAGACCCACAAGTAGACAACCCAATGGAGAAGACCGTCATCCTCGCTTCGAGTGACCACTGATGATGATGATGAATGTTATAGATTAAGTTTAAGTTTCCTTTATTAATCCCCTTAAGGAAAATCAACCCATCCTAGCTGTGATCTGTGTAGCTAGGAGCAATGGGCTGCCGCCTTCATGCTGCACCCGGGGACCAACTCCAGTTCTTTTCCCGTTGCCTTGGTCAGGGGTACAGACAGGAGTATAAACCCTAACATGCATGTTTCTTTTGAGGTTGGAGGAAACCGGAGCATCCGGAGAAAACCCACTGCAGACACGGGGAGAACATGCAAACTCCACAAAGAGGACGACATGACATGGGATGGGATGGGATAGCATGACATGACATGACATGACATGACCCCCCTCCCTCAAGGTTGGACAACTCTGGGGTTCGAACCCAGTGCCTTCTTGCTATGAGCCGACAACGCTAACCACTGGACCACCATGCTGCCCAATAAGTAATACGACATATTACATTATATTACAGTAACCTTCGAAATAGCCATTTACACCATTAAAACCTTTATTTAACTGTGAAGCAATATAAATTCCTTGGAAGCACTGCACCATTCAGAGGCAACCATCCCCTCATATGTGTAAAAAAAATGACAATTTGGTATTTTTTATAATATTAATGAGTTTGAGGGATTTCCATATGGCGTCATATAACATATTGCCTTGGGTTGGATGTATATTTTAATATCCCAAAGTATCGTAACCAGTTAGCGTCCATGACATGGCGCCCGGGTCATGATTAACCACTAGATGTCAGCATTGCTCGTAGTCAGAGATAAACAGAGGCGACGTTCTGAATAATACTGTCGTAATCAAGGTTACGAAAAGGAGTTATGAAAACATGTGAACGGCAAAACTTGCATGGATCCAAGAGGCTAGCCATTACCGTTTCAATCTAAACAAGTCTCTCTAGAACCTCAACACGTATATTTATATTGCAGAGATTATGGGGCAAAGGTGTAGCCTACTATAAACACTACGTGGGAGTAGATGTGTTTTTCCTGTAGTATCACGTTAGGGCGAAGCCAATGTGCTTTCATAAAAGGATGTGATGTGGTTTTCAAATATTACATCACGGGATTAAAGAAACCATAACTTGATTGAAGTTGTTGGGAGAAACCGAGGTTAGTTTCGGTACCGCCCTCCAGGCAGCTGCAGTATAAAGCAGTGTCGCAATCAAACCGACCGTAGATGAGAGCGAGCTGTGCTGCGCTGCCATCCGGACACCTGTACCTCATTTTTACCACAGAATCTGAACGGGCTATTTCAAAAGGGAGGATGACTCCAGAGGAAGGCTCCAGGGCCAACTTAACCGAGAAAAGGTGAGTTTTGGCTTGCTCTGTAGCTCTCGGTGTTGGAGTTAAGAATTAACAACCTTGCACTCGACGGCACTTGAGAACCATCAGTTGCGCAAGTGTCGTCCTTGTCCTTCTCGTCCACGTCTTCCGTCGTGCGGTTTCACAGGCAACGTTTGTTGTGCAGTGTGCACGTTTAATGCACGAGTCCTCAAATATGCACCTGCACCCTGCTGTGCAGAATCCACCACAGATCCCGGCAGCCGTGTTGTGGCTTGCAAGTTAATACTTTTTCTGCAACCTGCCTCATCTCTGTTTTGCACACGCCCTCAAGCACCGGGTGTGTATTAGACCCACAACTAACTAGATTTAACCTGACTGTGCATCTACGGTCTACTTCACCCAGAGCAGATGCTCCAATTAGTTTTTTTTTTAATTATGGTTTTCTGCAGGACATGAAACAGCAAATTAATGAGTCGCATCAAACGCTTGACTAAACTACTGTTTAACAACAATTTTCTGTCTGTCTGTCTGTCTGTCTGTCTGTCTGTCTCTTTCAGGATGCAAACAGTTGGTCAGGCTCTTGAGGAGCTGCTGGTCACAGCCCAGAAGCAGGACTGTCTGACCATAGGGATCTATGAGTCAGCTAAACTTCTAAATGCGTGAGTGGAAATGATATCCAGAAATTAAACTCCCCTCTACTTCCTAAAGATTAAGAAATGCACATACGTTTTCTAAAATTCTCTTCTATTCTATATATGGGACAAGTCCATTTTGTTCGGTTCTGTTTCACATTCCAGTCGGTAAATAAGACGTCACTTGTCATCACATTTTTAATCCTTCCGTCTAGATATCCCTGACCTCTCTATCTGTCCCTGGGTCAGTTCTATCATGGTACTGGGATTCTCCCAACATGTCAACCTAAAATGATCCCACCTTTCTGTCTGTGTCCACCTCCTCAGAGACCCAGACAGTGTGGTGCTGTGTGTTCTGGCGGCGGACGACAAAGATGATGTGGCCTTGCAGATCCACTTCACCCTTCTGCAGTCGTTCTGCTGCGACAGTGGCATCACCATCCTGCGTGTCTCTGGGGTGCACCGGCTCGGGGGGTTGCTGGGCCAACCCCGTGCTGCCCTAGATGCCAGCAGAAACCAGGAAGAGCATGGAGACCTCCACTGCATCCTGGTCACGGTGAGTCAACTCTGCAGTACGGCTGCTCCAGATCTCACCTCATTTACCAAACTGACGAATGAGGACCACTTGCAAATTATGCAGCTGTCTTTAGGGTAAGAGTAAGATGCACCGGGGTTAACTGTCCACATGTGTTAAGTCATTGACTGCATATAGTTTCACATGCAGAAGTTTAAATTGGAGCCAGTTGTCATGTATTGTTTAGCAATTATCTCCTTGCATACATTGTTAAAGGAAATTAAAGTGAAACATTAAGAGCTATCATTTATTTATTCATTGTGTATTTAATTCTCTATACCATGTTGGTAAAGTCTGCTTTAAAGAAGGGTCTTGTGAATCCTCCAGAGAGGAGTAAGGAGTGTCCAAGATTTGGGGGTTGGGGGGGGTGGAAAGCTGTTTTTGTTCTGTTCAATTTGTACAATGTGCTGGTACTATGGTACCGGGAGCTGTGGTGGGGTAAATCCTATAGAAAGCGCTCTGAGAGTCTCTATCTCATTCCATACATGGATGCGTTGGGCGGTGTCTTGTAAATTTATCTAACTTGGCGATGACCAGATGTTTAACCAACCTATGATACAACGTGTAGGGAAAATGTATGGTTTAAGTTGACCGATCAGTAAGTGTTTCTATGCTTAAAGAAAGAGGGCTAGAAGAGAGATGGCTCCTCTGTTCAGTGAGAGAACACAGGGCGGTGGCCCATGTGGTGGTCTGCTTGCGTATTTCTCTGTACGGTACAACACTATTTGTCTTGTCTTGTCTCGTCTCTGTATTGCACAATACTAATCGTCTTTTGTCATCAACCGTCCTTGTTTCATGTAATTACATCTGAGTCCAGAGTGTTTGCAAGTACATTTCCACGACAACCTTGCCCCTAGGTTGTTTTGCAATGCACTTACGGTCGGGTTTTTATCTAGTAATTATTTGCCGGCTTTAAGTTGTTGTGTGCAAATTAAAACTGTTGGATGATAAGATTATGAATTGTATTTGATGCTGGGTTGTTCCCTGTGCAGAACCCCCAGGCAGACCACTGCAGGCTACAGGAAGTGGGGACCTACTGTCAGGAGAGCCTACGCCTCGACCAGTGGGTGCCTGAACTGGTCCTGCAGGAGCGCTGAGGGGTTACCCCACCCCCCACTAAAACACAGCAACTAAAAATGGGAGCTCTCACAGGGTTCAGATACTGTCAACACGCTGAGGGATCAGTTGTCGCTGGTGAAAGGCCAGCCTGAGACAGACTGGGAAGGACTGCCCTTACCGATCGCAATGGGAGGGGTGGGGGGGGTATAAACCCCAACCAAGGACGAAAGCTCTCTCTGCCTAGCCGTGGAGGACGGGGAGAGCAGTGCCGAGTGGAGCCTCCACAATATTTGATCTGTTCAACAGATAACCACCTGGGGGGAGGAGGAGGGGGGGCGCAGCTAGCAGGCTCCACACTCACAGAAAATCCCATCTAGGACGGACTCTTTTTAGATGCTTGCTAAACCAAATATGCTATACTTCCGTTTTTTTTTTTTTGTGTTTTTGTTAGCAGGTTACGAGGTTAACCTTGGATGTCTTGGCTGTCAACGTGGTGGGAAACAGTCAGGATTAATAATGCAAAACATTGTGGAAAAGCACTGAGATCAGGGTCGTAGAGTCGGGGTTTTTTTTTTTTTTTTTTTTGTGCGTTAAAAGTCCCATGAAATGGTATTTAGAGCACCGTAAACCTCTACCGTTTGACCTACCCAAATGAATTTTGTGATCATGGCATTTTCGGAAGAATGTGGCCATCGATGTGCTATAATTTATGCCAGTTTAAATTTGGCTTCTCTCAATCTTGCTCCCACTCATTCACTGGATGTTTTTTTTGTTTGTGTGTACCCACAAGTGCAGGATGATGTAACAAAAAATGATTGCATTTGCCAGGATGAGTAAAGCATTATTCTTATAAAGCAATGAAATATTTTGTGCGACTATCTAGACCATGGTGTTAAATACACATGGAGGTAACAAAAATGAAAAAAAGTTTTCCATTTCGTGGGGTCTTTGAGGCAAGGCCATTACCTGGCTGGCTTGTGGGGTCTCTGCAGACTGAAACAAGAGAACTGCATGGGTGTCATTGTGCCGGGCTCCCCCGTGTTTTCTGTGGCAAGGGAAGAATGGCTGGAAAGTGTGTTGTTTTACGCATGCTTATTTCCCCCACGGTGGAGACCGAGCGCACGATACAGCCGGTGCTGCACCGAGGAATCGTCGCCATGGAAACTGAAACGGCGATATTCCAAGTTAGATTTACAGAAGTTCTCCTCACGTTCAAGGAGGACGCTCGGCCTACGAAGAGGACACGGAGAACACGGTGTTGTCAGGCGAGGATAACGGACTGAGACATGGCGAAACCCGGGTTGTCCGGTGTGATCGTTACAAACTGAACATTAAATCACACGACGCAAAAGAAAACTGCACACAATATCACGGTGCCTTCAGGAGGATAAATCTAGCACCGCCTCTTTGGTGTACAGTTGTAAATCAAAAGTGAAATGAATATTTTCATCGTGACTCGGATAATTAGCTGCACTACAAATGAGTTGTCTTATAGTTATTTATGGTCCATTTGTGTGCTCTGTCCACTAAGTCAATAAATTATTGTATTAATAATTGATGAACCGTGTTATCTTGTTAGGCCACGGGTCCATTATGGAAGCTACAGCTGAGTCATGCTGCTTTATGTTTACATTAGCACAGTGGGGTAATGGGGGGGGGGGGGGGACACGCACATGGGGTGCTGTCTTTGTCATGCATAAGGCCCTGCACATTTTGGTAGTAATGGATTCCTATTGTTGTAAACACGGGATGGCCAAACAGAGAGACTTGGGTGGGGACTGAAACTCTTTGTGCTTGCACAAACAGGCAAAACGAGCTGATGCAGCCCCGTGATAAGTGTCTCCGCACAAGCAGAATTAACCCAGGCGAGGCACCTTTGGGAGAAAGGAAGTTGCAGGGGATCAGTGTTTGCAGGGACCGTTAAAACAGCACTTTAGTAACAGCATACCTCGGTCACATATGTTTGTGCGGGTGAGGTTTAGCCATGGTTGCATAGCCGGCATACTTGTAACATTCCATTCCTCTCCAGGATTTAGGAGCATTTCCCTGCTTTGTTGCTTTGCATTATGGGTCTGTGATTTTTGCTACTTCTGCTGCACTTCTGCAAGTTGAGAAGTCAAGGCGTGCATACATATCCCTGGGTGCAAACCCACGTGTACTATAATGTCTCCAAATGATCTACTATAGGAAACAAGATGTTCTGCAAAACACTCTTGACTGCCTGAACCTCCCCTCTCCCTTACTTCCATGTTTTTTCTCTCCACCCCACCCCACCCCACCCCACCCCACCCTCTGTTCTCACATGTCTGATCAGAGCCCTGACAGCGGAGTGGGGTAGAAAGGGAACATTCAGGCACATGGACACATTTGTTTACTATCAGCTGGACGGGGTGTGGCTCCCGAGGGGATTGGCCCAGACCAAGGCCGTCTGGCTCTCTATTGGCTTGGCGTCGTCCTCCTTAGGTCTGATTGGCTGTCACTGGCCTGGCATGTTGGAGGACCTTAGTTTGAAGCTTGCAGAAAACTCGTGACTGTGCTTGCATTGCTTTAAAGGGCACAGAGATGGACCGAGGGGAGGGAATAGTAACAATAACATTCCTGCAAAATGACCCAACGGGAGGTTTTACCTGACCTGTCCCTTTTGTAAGCTGCACAAAACCTATTGACTCGGCTGTTGTGTTTGTGCATGTGCATGTGTATGTACTGTTACAATCAGTCTGAAAAAGAACCAGACATGCCTGTTTGCACGCCACCCGAGCACTGCAGTAGGGTGGTACAAGAGGAATTAAAATGACTGGAGGAAAAATATAAAACAAAAGAATCAAAAGACAAAAGCATGCATTATTATATCTTTTTATTAATGTTATCTACTTCTCAATGTCATCTCTTCTTTTTTTTTAACAGCAATATCCACAAAATATTAACAGTGTGCAAGAAAACATGAGTTATGGCACATCAGAGAAGAACAGTTACAAAAAATAGATATATTTTCTTCATAATCAAGGCAAAAAGATACATATACCGTATGCATACACAGGAGATCAGAACACAAAAGATGAGTCTCAGGCGGGGCTCAGAGCCGATTGGTTGCTGTTCGATATGAAGTCCACCAGTGAGGAGCCTCAGCCTCTCCCCACGAGGCCAGAGATGCATTTTCCACAGAGGTATATCCCAACACCAGTGGAGTCCCATCTTGAGCCTTGTGTTCTACTTACGACTGTAAATTCAGCCAATTTGATGCCCTAAGACCAGCATTAACACAATATACGCCACTATAAGGCAAACTAACAAACCAGCCAATCAGACAACCCGTCAATCAACCAGTTAATTGGTTATCTCTGATTGTAGCCTGACCAGCAATGGAATGAATGGGGGGAGAAAAAAAAAGAAAAGTAAAACACCTTTCAGAGTTTTGGCCGTAAATGTCAAGAGTGGGATTGTGTGTATGTGTGTGTTTGTGCGTATAAACGCGTATGGTTATGTGTAAATTGTTCGCTTGTTGCCGTATCGAGACTTTCGTTTCTCCGGGACCTTTGCACTGCCAGTACGCTGCAGATGTAACCCTCGTGTTTCCACGCCTTTATTATTAAACATTAGCTGTGTACTACAGACGGCCACAAATGTAGTCTTCATTTGCGTCAGTGGCTCCTAGTTGGTGGCACTGGATAAGGAGACGGGGAAAGGGTAAACCGACCCCAGACGGGTGGTTTGGGGTTAGCCTCCTCCCTCATATCACTACATTTTGCACTAGCTGTGTTCGGGTTCGACTTCATCTTGAGGAAAAGCGGTTGTTCGAGCCGCTGAGCAGCCAAAACACCCGTCTCTGCCATATGTTCGGCTACTCTGGCAGCCTGTCTTTCCTTCGAATATCCGTGAACCAACAAACATGCACCCTTCGGTCCATGCCGGCTTGAGTTAGCTCTACCAATATGATAGAGTCTTTCTCAGTCTCAGAAGCCAATAGGAATAAGGACACTGCGGCTGAAATACTGTAGCTGAGACAGACACATGCAGACTTTCTCTGCTGGTTCGTGGTCATGCAGTTAAAAAAAGGTTCCCTCGTAGAATGTGTGACTTCGTTATATTGTGTGTAGAAAAATGTTAATCATTACTTAAAAAAAGACATTGTACACTTCTCAGCCAAACGATTTTTAGGTGCACAAACGTCCTTCCGTGTTCTTGAGCTCGAGCCCCTGCCCCCTTCCCTCAAAATATGCAAGGCCCTGAACTGAAAGCTGATGCGAGTAGTGACTATCATTGCTATTCTGACGCACTCAGCATCACATGACACCCCCCCCCACGCGAGTCAGAGTCACCATGACCTGGCACAGTACGGCTACAGTACTGTAACCTTACCACAAGAGATTCTGCACAGTGCTATGGAGGCGCTGGGTTCTTACTTGCCCTGTCTCTAAAACACACACATACACACATACATACTGATATATGCACACACACGCATGCAAAATACCTACTACATGTGGATGTGCACCAAGACAACGCCACACATGCATGCACCTCTGTCTGCCAATGTCCAGCTACTGCTGCAAAATTTACTTTCTCGCCTATGAAATACAAGCAACCCCCCCCCCACACACACACACACACACACGGACACACTCAAGCACAAATACAGAAAGTTACTCTTCATTCTTCTCTGTGCCCTGACTCCAGCCTCTGTCTCTTTTGTGACTAGACTACCAGAATGGCCTGTTCTCTGATGTTATGTAAGTGAATGCTGCAAGGAACAAAGGTGAATAAGAGATGATGGTAGGGTTTGGTGTCAGGAGCAGTTGTCTACACAGAAAAAAAAAAAGAAAAAAGAAAACAAAAATATCTCTGTTGTTTCATCTTGTTTCGAGTTTTAAAGAAGAATCTTGCTCATCTTAAAATAAGCTAGAATCTGCCAGTGGAGTGAAAATATTGAACTTGTTTCCGATGCAAGCAAGCCATTTACCTTTTTTCCAAGACATTGTCCCTTATTTCAAATTTGAACTCATTTGCCCCAAGTGACACTTTGATGCAGCATTAAATCACCTGTCATTGTTGTTTGCAGTGCACCTCCAGTGACATGTCAGTCTATCACAAGCTGTGCACACGCTTCCTGGTGTGCCTGCACACAGCCTACATGTGGTTGCATCCTGGCTACAGAGTTCTTCCCCTTCTGCACCAATGCTCACCATCTTCATTAACTATCCATCCAGCCATTATCCATTATCCAAACCGTTTATCCTGCTCCCAGGGTCGCGGGGATGCTGGAGCCTATCCCAGCAGTCATTGGGCGGCAGGCAGGGAGACACCCTGGACAGGCCGCCAGGCCATCACAGGGCCGACACACACACACGCACACAACCACGCACATTCACATTCACACCTAGGGACAATTTAGTATGGCCGATTCACCTGACCTACATGTCTTTGGACTGTGGGAGGAAACCAGAGCACCCGGAGGAAACCCACACAGACACAGGGAGAACATGCACACTCCACACAGAGGACGACCCAGGACGACCCCCAAGGTTGGACTACCCCGGGACTTGAACCCAGGACCTTCTTGCTGTGAGGCGACCGCGCTAACCACTGCGCCACCGTGCTGCCTTCCTTAACTAATTCACATGAAAACTGGGTGGACGGGTGACAGGTCGGCCTTATCATTCACGAACCTGTAAACTGAAAGGACACTGGCTCAGTCTACACAGCCGCTTGATAGCGTCCCTCAACAAACTTGTCACAATGACACAAGGGCCCACAGGTGCGGTACCAGACCCGTACTTGCACTTGTTAGTTGCTGTAAATGTCTCTCAGCTAAACCACCTAAAATGTAAATTTTAGGGCACGGGCCCCTCTGACACAGCAAACCCGAGGCAGCAGCAGCAGCTAACCATCCAAAGTCCGTCATGCTGCTACTAGCAGACGCTTGCAACTTAAATAAACTCTAACTTTATGAGGGAGCATGTGTGTTGAGTGTGTGTGCGAGTGTGCGTGTTTGTAAATGTGTTTTCCCTTCTGTCCACTAACCCTCAAATACAGCCAACACTTGCAAGAGAAGGACAAAAATAATGGACTCCTTCCGCGCCCAAGAGCTCTCGGTTCTAACCACCTAAGTGAGGTCCGATGTTGATTCATCCTCTAGCAGGACGTGATCCCAACCCTGACAGGTTTTGTATTTCTATCTGATATTATGTGACATAGCCTCATCAGGTACTTTATTCACACATGTGGTTATAGCCGGTCCCTATTTCCGCCAGTCTCTCAAACCTGAATGCCAAAATAATAATAATAATAATAATAATAATAAAGACTGAATCCTGACAGACAGAACTGAATTAGTTACGCAAAGTAGTACTAAAAAATTTGAACATCCACAGAGGGGATTCTGTGTTTAGGTTTTTATCTTACAAACACTGTACAGGGTAATACTCAACTGACCAGGATCCATGGACGCCATAGAAAGAAGAAACTCAAACTAACCCAGAACAGCTATTCCCAAAGTTATCACTTCTGCACGTCTGA